>NW_024467055.1:0-25598 GCF_017591425.1 Ochotona curzoniae
ACATGTATTTCATTCTTTTTTGTTACTGTATGATATTCCAAGCAGCTGTACCATATTTACTCATTCATCACTTGTCATTTGGATTGTTTACACTTTAGGCTTTTCAGTACAAGGTTGTTTTGGGGTCAGTATTAAGGTGCAAGGTTAGCCTCCACCCACAGTGCCAGCATTTCATATAGACACTGGTTCAAGTTCAACTGGTCCATTTCCAGCCCAGTTCCCTGCTTGTGGCCCGGGAAAGCAGTCAAGGGTCCTTGGGACCCTGCACCTGTATGGGAGACCTGGAGGAGGTTCCTGGCTCCTGGCTCCAGATCAGCGCAGCAGTGGCTGTTGCAGTCACTTTGAGGAGTGAATCATCGGACAGAGGATCTTCTGTGTGTCTCCTCTTCTCTGTATATCTGACTTTGCAATGAAGATAAGTAGATCTTAAAAAAAAAAGAGAAGTACTTGTAGATTTCAATTTTTTACCTATCAAAACAATTTAATTCCATTTATTCACAAACGTTTTTAAAAGATAGTTTATTTGAAAGTTAGAGATAGCAGGAGAGATAGTGAACCATCCACATGACCGTAGTAACCAGGGCTGGGCCAGGCTGAAGCCAGGAGCTTCATCTGGATGCCAGTTGAATAGTAGGGACTCAGGTAATTGGACCATCTTCCACTGCTTTTCCCAGGCCATTTGTGGGGAGCTTGATCTGAAGTGGAGCAGCCGGGACACGACCTGGTATCGCAGTAGCAAAACACCAGCATCGATTCTTCCACAGAATTTAGGAATTTTTTGTTTTTTACTTTTATTTTAAAGATAGAACTAGAAAAAAAACTAAAAAGAAAAAAATGAAAGATAGAGCTAGAGATATGATCCACTGGTTCACTCCCCAAATGCCTGTTAAATCCGGAACTGAGCCGAATTGCAGCCAGGAACCTAATCTCAGTGTGGATCTCCCTCCGTGTAGATGCCAAGTGTACACATGGAGTCATCTGTACACACGGCAGCTGGCGCCTGAACCCAGGCGCTTTGATGTGCAGTGCAGGAGGCATAAGTGGTAATTTAACCGCAATGCCAAGCATCCACACTGCCACAGAGTTTTTGAAGTGGCTTTGTATTTCACCAAATGCCATTGTTCTGAGTTTTAGGCTTCTAGATACTAAACTACTTTGTAAATTTCCATTTTATAACTCTTACATTTGATAATTGTTGGTAACAGGGAGATTGACACTGCTTTGGTAAGTGTGTGTGTGTGTGTGTGTGTGTGTGTGTGTGTGTGTACACATTGTTTGTAACTGGTTGCTGCTACAGAATGAGACTGGAGAGTCTTACATTGCTGAAATATCCTGTGTTCTTTGTGTTTAAAGTTTCTACAAATGAATAAATGAGAATTGTATTTTCTGGTTTTTGTACAAAACTCTGTTACGGAGCCATTGTTGCTTTTTTATATACCTATTAAGGAAATAGTTATTTTACCTTTTGCATTTCCTAATTATTATTTGTATTTTGTTGTCTAGGTACTTAAGAGATTATGGCATCTGAAAACCACAATGTTAAGAAACGGAACTTCTGTAATAATATTGAGGATCATTCCACTGATCTTCCTAGAAAAAGGATTTCTAATTTCACTAATAAGAACATGAAGGAGGTATGTTCATGGGTTTTAGATGAAGGACAAAATGGCTAACTGACCTAGACAGTGAGAGGGTAATGGTTCTGCCTGCTCTCCCTGAAATAAGCAGATTAGTGACATGTCACCATTTGAAATACCCAAAGCTCTAAAATCTTTCTGGCTACTGTACAGTTTTGATGTATTTGACTATTTTACTTTAAGTGGAATTTAAGAGCTGTTTCTTTTTTTAACCATTGCAAGACTCATTAGCACTGCTAAAATTCCTTTTAGGCCCTGTCAACATTCAATTATTAAGCATTCTTGTAGGTTGTAAGTGACTAGGGAAATGAATGTGTTGCTTTGCCAGAAATTCCTGTATACAGTGTCATTGTACTTGATGTCTGTGACTGCAGCATTGGAACAGAGAAAGCCTTACCTGAAACCCTTCTTGCTGAATTTTAGTTTTGTTGATACCAGTCACAGAGTTTACATAACTCTGCTAAAGAACTTAAATATATTAAAATGATTTACGTTCATTTTTCAGGTTAAGAAATCTCCCAAACAGTTGGCTGCTTACATAAATAGGTAAGAGCATCTTTATAGTCTGTGTGAAGGGTGAGTGTTTGTTCTAGCAGCAGAGACAGCCTTGTCCTCAGGCGGAGAGCCCAGGCTGCTGGCCACCTCCTCTCCTGAACCCAGCTTCCTGCTAAGCGGACCCTGAGGAGCCGGGCGGAGCCTGCCTCTTACATGCTGTACCCGGATGAGTGCCCACCTGGGGCTCTGACAGCTGTGGGCATTTGGGAGTTGGCCAATGAGTGGGAGCTCCCCGTCTCTGGGAGTCTCTCTGCCTCTCAAGTAAATAAAAATGGTAAAATACAACCGAAAAGATAGTTTGTGGGAAGCAGCAAATATAAAAAATTGGGTAAAGGTGAGAATAGTAGGGAAATGAAAGTTCTTTTATTAGGAGAATAAATTTATTGTCCAGGTTTTCCCTGATAAAAGCTGTACTTTTCCTTCTAAAGCTGTATTTCATATGTGTTGTCCTCAGCAGTTGATGAAAAAACTAAGTCACAGAAGCTGAGTGATAGGTTCTGGATCATACATCTGTGATTGAATGGAGCATTCATCTCAGATTTGCGTAAAATAAAAGGCACTTTCGGGCCTGGCACAGTGGCCTAGTGGTTAAAATGCTCACCCTCAACGCGCCATGATCCCATATGGGTGCCGGTTCGTATCCCAGCAGCCCCACTTCCCATCCAGCTCCCTGCTTGTGGCCTGGGAAAACAGTCGAAGATGGCTCAAAGCCTTGGGACCCTGCACCCATGTGGGGTGCACCTGGGAAAGCACCTGGCTCCTGGCTTTAGATCAGTGAAGCTGTGGCTGTTGCGCTGCTTGGGGAGTGGATCATCAGATGGAAGATCTTCCTTTATATGTATCTGCCTTTGCAATAAAAATAAATATATCTTCAAAAAACAAAAAGGCACTTTCCATACACCCACTGGTGCTCAAAGTATAACAGGGGCTTGGTGCAGTAGCCTAACAGTTAAAGTCCTCGCCTTGCAAGCACCAGGATCCCAAAAAGGTGCTGGTTCTAATCCTGGCTGCCCTGCTACCCATCCAGCTCCCTGCTTGTGGCCTGGGAAAGGAATAGGGAATGACCCAAAGCCTTGGGACCCTGCACCCAATTGGGAGACCTGGAAGAGGCTTCTGGCTCCTGACTTTGGATTGGCTCAGCTCCAGCTGTTGTAGCTACCTTGGGGGTAAATCATTGGACAGAAGATCTTCCTCTCTCCCTTCTGTGTATCTGACTTTGTGATAGAAATAAATAAATCTTTATAGAAAAAAAAGCGTAACCCAAGGACGCAGAGGTATCTGAAAGCCGGGTATGAGTGTGTGAGGTCAAGACTGTTTTTGGCAATACCAAGATATTACTCAGTTTTGTTTTGCTTTCTTGCATAATGATTTTTGATATTTGATATCACTGTAGGTTGTGTGCACATGTAGAAATGAGAATCCAGCTATTTGCTCTTAAATCAGACATTAGAGTTTTGGAAAAATACAAAATAGTACCCTTCTTACTGTTTTGATTATTTTGGGCAATAGTATTTTTTGAGTCTTTCAAATTAACAAGTATTTAAACTTTTTTTTGTATTATTCTAATACAGTAAACATCAATAGGTAGTCACATAAAAACATTTTTTTTTAAGATTTTATTTATTATTGGAAAGTTAGATACACAGAGGAGGTGAGGCAGGAAGACCTTCCATCTGCTGATTTCATCCCCCAAGTGGCTGCAATGGCCATAGCTGAGCCAATCCAAAACCAAGAGCCGGAGCCTCTTCCGGGTCTCCCACACAGGTGCAGGGTGCCAAGGCTTTGGGTCGTCCTCGACTGCTTTCCCAGGCCACAAGCAGGGAGCTGGATGGGAAGCAGGGCAGCCAGGATTAGAACCATCACCTATTTGGGATCCTGGTGCTTGCAAGGCGAGGACTCTAGCCACTAGGCTACTGTACCGGGCCCAAAAAACAATGTTTTTTGAGTCCTAAATAACTTTTTATTTCAAAGCATCTTAACACTAAAATATTTGAGAACAGCCGAACTGATACTTGTTCTGTTATACTCTGTTCAAATTCAATGTATTTGAACCTAGTCAAATAATTTTTAAAATATTCAAACTTGTGGGGCCAACCCCATGGCTGGCTATGAAAGCTCTTCATCTCTCCTTTTCTAACTCTGATTTTCAAATAAAAAATAAATATTTTAAAAGTTATTTAAACTTGTACAGTATGTTTATCATTTTGTTAGGCAAAGATTGTGTTAAGAAAGTGTTCACAGTTTTCTTACTTCCACAGTGGTCTTTAACTTTTTTTGTTTTTAAGAATTATTTTATTTTGAACGGCAGAATTTGGATGGAAAGAGGAGAGACAGATCTTACCAGATCACTCCTGAAAATGGGCACACAGCTGCAGCTGGGCCTTTCCAAAGCCAGGTGCCAGCAGCTTCATCTGGGTCTCCCAAGTGGGTGCAAGGGCCCAAAGGCTTGGGTCATCTTCTTCTGCTTCTCCAGACTTTGGAGTCGAGCAGTTGGGATTCCCACTGGCACGCATGTGGAATGCTGACATTGCAGGCAGAGGCTTCGCGTGCCACACTACAGCTTCATTTCATTTTAAAGCATCTAGCTAGTTTGACTCTGTTTATTGTATTTTTAAGTGTCGTTTATTGTATTGCTTCTAGATAAACGATAGCTTTTCCTTTTCAAACCTAGTATTTTAAGTTATTGCTTTCAATTCTAATTTTAGTAGACTACTATATTCACAAAACATGGCCTGTTTAAATTTTTCATTTAAAAACTTAGATTTTAATTTTTTATACTTTAAAAATTCTTTTTACAGAACAGTTGGACAAGCTGTGAAAAACCCAGACAAACTACGTAAAGTGATCTGTCGCAGAAAGAAAGTTCATCATCCCTTTCCGGATCCTTGTTACAGAAAAAAACAGTCCCCTAGCAGTGGGGGCTGTGACATGGCAAATAAAGAAAATGAACTGGCTTGTGCAGGCCACCTGCCCGAAAAGTTACGTCATGATAGTCGACCATATTTGATTAATTCCAGTGACTCTGGTTCTTCACAGACAGAAAGCCCATCATCAAAATATAGTGGGTTCTTTTCTGAGGTAAGTAATTTTTCTGTTACTTCTAGTTTGCCTTTAGTTCTACTGTGCTGTTGGGGTCTGTGTTGCTGCGTTCGACCAGCAGAATAATTTTTGTTATCCATTTAATTCAGACTTACTTCAGGATAATAATTCCCCAGAACAATTTTCTAGATTAATCATATTTGAGTGATTTATTCATTTTTCTGTTAGAGATATCTGAGGTGAAATGAAATGTCTACTTGTGGCTATAAATATCCAGAATGACAAGTTGGCCACAGTAGAAATTTAAAGTAAGTTAAAATGAAATATTGCTTGGAAGGTGGATCCCTGGGCCTAGCGTGATAGCCTAGCAGCTAAAGTCCTTGCTGTGCAAATGCCAGTATCTCTTATAGGAACTGGTTCTAATCCCGGATGCTCCACTTCCTATCTAGCTCCCTGTTTGTGGCCTGGGAAAGGAATAGAGAATGACCCAAAGCCTTGGCACCCTGCACCTGTGTGGGAGACCTGGAAGAAGCTACTAGCCTCCTGTCTCCTGGCTTCAGATTGGCTCAGCACTGGCCGTTGTGGCCACTTGGGAAGTGAATCAATGGGTGGAAAATCTTCCTGTCTATCTTGCCTTCTCTCTGAAAATCTGCTGTTCCAATAAAAATAAATAAATAATTTTTTTTGTAAAAAAAAGTGGACCTCTGAAGTGGGTCATCTAGACACATTTTGCTGGGCCCTCAGAATTGCCAGGTAAAGGTTTATTAGCAAACCTTCTAATACCTTTAAATTGTAAAATTAATTTCAGAAAAAAGTTTTGTCCACTGTATTCTTAAAACGATATATATCAAATAAATATGTAATGTTCCCCTTGTATAATTAGATCTGTCCAATTCTGAATTAATCACATCAGGATGTTGACATAGTTTATTAAGTCAAAAACTAAAATCTAAATAAACTGGGATGTGAAAGCTAGAGAAGATGATAATTGTGTTTTTAAAGAATTTTATTTTTAGTATTGTTTATGTAGTTGAGAGGGATGATTTCCCATGTGGCTTCTGATTAGGGTACAAAGGGTTGAGATATGGAGGAAGGTGGGGGGTGATGTTTCCTTTTTTTTTTTCTGTGTGCACAGTAGGGAAAGGGGTAGACACCACTCCCTGCTGTTTAAAACCTACACTGTTTTTGTTTTTAAAGATTTATTTTTATTGGAAAGTCAGATATACAGAGAGGAGGGGAGACAGAGAGGAAGATCTTCCATCTGTTGACTCACTCCCTAAGTTTCTGCAACAGCCATTGTTGAGCTGGTCTGAAGCCAGGAGCCAAGAGCTTTTTTCAGGTCTCCCACATGGGTGCAGGGTCCCAAGGCTTTGGGCCATCCTGGACTGCTTTCCCAGGCCACAAGAGGGAACTAGATGGGAAGTGGTTTGCTGGAATATGAACTGGCGCCTTTATGGGATCCCAGCATGTGTGAGGTGAGGACTTTAGCAACTAGGCTACTGCGCCAGGTCCTAAACTGTTGTTTTTTTAAAAATGATGATGATTTGTGTTTGTTCCTTTGAACATTCTTTGTTGAAAAGGCAGATTTACAAAGAGGAGAAGCAGATGGAAAGCTCTTTCATTCACTAACTCACACCCCAAGTGGCTGCAACAGCTGGAGCTTAGCCAATCCGAAACCAGGAGCAGCTTCCAAGTTTCACACGCGGGCACAGGTTCCCAAGACCTTGGGCCATCCACTGCTGCATTCCCAGGGCACATGCAGAGAGCTGGATGGGTAGTGGAGCTGCTGGGACATGAACCGGTGTCCATATGCAATCCCAGGACATGCAAGGGAAGGATTTAGTCACTAGGGTATCATACCAGGCACATGATCTGTGCTTTGACATTAAAAAACATTCATATAGGTAAAAACAAGATTATAAGAAAATAAAATAGGGCAGGCATGCGAACTGGAGCCTCTGGTGCATCGGCTGCTTTTGGCTGACGGGCGGGGGAAAAAGCAACTGGCTTCATTTTAGCTCGGGCAGCAAGTGTACCTGTTAGCACCAAGCTTTGCCCATTGGCCGCCTACCGACAAGCTCTGGGAACTTGGGGTTGAATAATTACTGCATAAGGACATCCATGCATAAGGCCACCGTATATATAGGTAAGGATTGAATCCTGAGACAGATAGCCAACAACAGGGTCACTGTACTCGCAGGTAAGTGAGGAGACAGAGAACTGGTGGTTTGGAGGGGAGAGATCGAGAGATCTGTATGGGTCCGACTGTTTACCAGCCACATGGTAGTCCTGAGATGGGCTTGTTAGCGCAGAGCATCGCAGACTGCTACACGCCAGCCACGCACATGCTAGGACTGCAGAGCTGTCTAGTAGGGCTGAATCCCAGTACCTGACTGAGTGTCGGAACATTAGATAGGTCACGTTAGACAGGGCCATGACACCAACCAGCACGCAAGAGAATCAGGTCCAGGGATAGAATCTGGGGAATATGTGGGCTCAACCCTGTGGGGAAAAAAAAGCCTCGCTGGTTAGCTCCAGAGTTGGGGTGATAATGGGCTGAGCTAGGTGTGATCATGGAACCTGCCATCAGTCACAAGTACTGGGGCCGATTATAACCTGGGCAGCTCTAGGCTGTACCACCTGCACGTGCATCCTAAAACAGAGTGTGGGGCACTAAAACTCACCGGCATGCATGAGATGTGGTTCTGGGAGTGGATGGAGTGGGAGAACCTGGGGAACTCCCCTAGTGGGTCATAGTTCCCACTGGTGAGCACAAAGTCCAGGTTTGGGGGTCAGATAGCTGGGCAAGATAGCTGGAAAGAGGCCTGGTTGGGGAACTAAGGGGGCGCCCTGCCTGGGTTGTGGTTCCCACTGGTGAGCATAGGGGCCGGAGTAGTGGCTGCTTTCTGATCTGGATATGGCTGCAGTGTCCCTTGGCACAAGTGTGAACTGGGTATGGGGTGTGTCAGACTGGGCTAGGCTTCAGCACCCACTGGTATATGTGAGAACCATGTGAGTAGGTAGGGTAGGTGTAGGACAGGCTAAGCTAGATCTTTGCCCCTGCTGAGACAGGTGTGAGCTGTGTCTAGTTGTAAATCAGGCTTGGCTGGGCTATAACACCCAACAGTAAAAACTGGAATGGGTGAAGGCTGGTCAGGAAAGGCCACTGTTCCTGCTAGGACAGGAGGTGGACTAAGTAGGACTGGCCCATGGACCCACCAGTGTGCGCAAGATCTGGCATTGGGAGAGGTTCTGATGGAGGAGCTTGGGAAACTCCTCTGTTGGGATATAGTTGATAAGGAGCAGCCCGGACCAGGCCAGGTAATGGTACCCACCAACATAGATTTGGTGTAGGTCGGGGGTGAACCAGGCAGGGCCAGTTCATATCACCCGCTGGTGAATCCGAGCACCAGAATGGAGTGTGGGTCAGGCTGGGACAGGCCAGTTCACATGAGGGCTGGGTTGGGTGCTGGTTGGACCCAGCCACGCTAGAACACCTACTGGCAAATGCCAAGATGAGGCGGGCGATGCCAGAATGGGTCGCAGCACATATGAGCCCAGGAGAGGAGGGGTAAAGCCAGTAGGGGGGCTGCATAAGGCTTCCCCGCTGGACCATCACTGCCACTGGAGAGTGTGAGTTGGGATGAGGGCAGACCATGCCATGCAGGGCCACCACACCTGTTGACCTCAGGTGAGCTAGATCAGGGGAAATCAGGCTGGGTTGAATGTTCCTGCTAGTGCATACACAAGCCAGCCAGAGTGGGTTGGTTTGGTTGGGCTTTGCTGCAGCATCAGCTGGCAGATGCTGGCACGGAGGGGCAAATTCTGTCAAGCTAAACTACAGAACCACCTGGAGAATGTAAGGTCCAGAAGTGGGAGTGTGCCCAGTAGGGAAGTGGTGGCCCTTGCCTCAGGTTGCCACTCAGACTGGTGAGCACAAGAATCAGGACTGGGACAGGCATTGCTAGAGTGGCACCCGCTGGCAGGTAAGTGGGCTGGATAGTGGGCTGGTTGGGTTGAACTGGACTTCAGTGCCTATTGACATGAATGAGCGCTGAATGGGATGGGAACAAACTGGACCAATTTACATACTGGCAGGCATGGGAACCAGTGCAGGGGGCCATCCTGGTGGTGGTTATTGCAGGTTGCTCTGACTAGATGCAGCTCCCACTGGCATACTTGAGAGTCACGTGTGTGATAGGCAGATTTAGGATGGGCTCCAACGCTCACTGATTTGCATTCAAGATAGGGCTGAGGAGAGAACTGACCCAGAAGTTGCCACTACCAGTGTATGCAACCAACTGTGCCAGGCCCTGTTGGCAAGCACACACAAAAATCAGGGCTGGGATCACCTCAGATGATGTTTTTGTGGGGATACCTCCAATTGATTCACTGGACTCCAAATCCAGCCGTGGAGATATTTGGCAGGTTCCATGATCTGACCATGTAGTGCATGTGTGAAGTGGTCCTCAGTGGCTTAGATGGAACAGTGGACGGCATATCCAGGTGCACATGGGGAATATGGCAGTACATTGGAGCCTGCAGAGGACACCTGGTACCATGACAGAGGACAAAATAAATTGATCAACTACTTCAGTCAAGTGTTGGCAGCAAATATCTGGGCAAACCGAGACAGAAGCATGTCAACCAGGATTCTGGAAAGATTTTGTCATGCTTGGAGTGGCGAGATTGGCAGTAATTCAGAACCGTGGAACTATCAGAATCTTTTGAGTGGGACTGTCAGACCAAGCCCCACATCTGGGACTCTGGGATGGCGTCAGGTGGCTGTCCTCCTTCCCAGGATGCAGAGGTGTTTGGGAGGCCAATTGTGCTTTTCCCTTTGTCGCCTCCCTTCCCCTAGAGGCAGGAAGGAAAAAGAGAATAGAAAACAATGGTCTTGCCCACTTACCTGTAGCCCTTGACCCTTTCTACCCTAATCATCTATATAAAAATTATTTAAAAATTTTTTTAAATTAGCCTGGAAAAGAAAATAAGTAATTTTCCAGAACTGGTGTTTATTCTGCCATACAGATATTGCAGCTGGTCAGGATAGGAAGTTGCTAGATATCAAGCAGAATGCAGGTGGTGTTTGGCAGCACTACTTAGGGCGCCAGCTTCTCAAATTTGAGTCTCAGCTCTCTGTTTCCAGTTCTAGCCTCCTGCTAATGTATGCACTGGGAAGCCGTACTGCTAGTTCAGGAACTGGGTCCCTGCCAACCGCATGGGAGATTTGCATTGAGTTCCCAATCCAAGTTGATATTGGCATTTGGGGAGTGAGCCAGGGGACAGGAGATATTTGTCTCTTTATCTCTCTGCATTTGAAATAAATAAATATTACTTTTAAAAAAAGAAAACACAAACTTCTAGGAATTTCTTCCGGATCTCCCACATGGGTGCAGTGTCCCAAAGCCTTGGGCCAACCTCAACTGCTTTCCCAGGCCACAAGCAGGGAGTTGGATGGGAAGTGGAGCTGCTGGGATTAGAACCGGCGTGCATATGTAATCCCGGTGCGTTCAAGGCAAGGACTTTAGCCACTAGGCCACGCCGCTGGTCCCAATACAAACTTTTTTTTTAAGATTTATTTATTGTTATTACAAAGTCAGATATACAGAGAGGAGGAGAAACGGAGAGAGGAAGATCTTTTGTCCAATGATTCACTCCCCAAGTGAGCGCAACAGATGGTGCTGTGCCGATCCAAAGCCAGGATCCAGAAACATCTTCCAGGTCTTCCGCATGGGTGCAGGGTCCCAAAGCATTGGGCCGTCCTTGACTGCTTTCCCAGGCCACAGGCTGGAAGCTGGATGGGAAGTGGAGCTGCTGGGATTAGAACCGGTGCCCATATGGGATCCTGGTGCATTAAAGGCGAGGACTTTAGCTGCTGGGCCCCAAACTTTTTTTTTGTATGTGCGTACCAGGTCTTTGAAAATGGTTTGGAGATACAAATGTCAGTCTGTAAAATGTTTTTATTTCTCAGGAATGATACTTGACTTTTTTTGGCTTCTAGAGAATATTTACTTTATATGTACACACGTGTGTGTGTATATAAGTAGTTCTGTTTAAACTTTTTACAATAAATAGGATTATACTGCCACTTTATGTGGAAATCATGTCTCTTCATTTAATCTGGAAAGGTGCTAAGAGGGAAAGCTTTAAGTCTGCTGTTTTTATTCAAATGGCCACAGGAGCAAAGGGTGCGTCATTCCTAAACCCGAAGTCCCTGCAGCTCAATCCCAGGTCTCATGTGACAGGGACACAGCACCTAGGTCATCATGGGCTGCCTCCCAGAGTACACCTTAGCAGGAGGCTAGGTCGCAGGCAGAGGCCCTGGGATGCAAACTGTGCATTCCCTTGTGGGCTGCAGTTGTCTCATGTGGCAGATACTGCCTCTCCCTCTTTCATAAGTTACTGAAAATGGAAGAGAAAAACAGTAGTTAGTGTTAGCAAAAGTACTGATAAACAGTAAATCATTTGTTTATTGTTTTCACCTGTGGGTATTTCCAATAAAAGGGATTAGCCTTTGTATAATTTGACATTTCTACCAAATGATTTAATTGAAAAGAGTTTTCATGTAATTCCTTGTGTTATTTAACAAATAAATTATCATATTTCAGGTTTCTCAGGACCATGAAACAATGGCCCAAGTTTTATTCAGCAGGAATTTGAGATTGAATGTAGCTTTAACTTTTTGGAGGAAGCGAAGTATAAGTGAACTTGTAGCCTATTTGGTAAGGTAAGTGTGGTTGTTTATACTCAGTGCAGGTAATTTTGAGTGCAAAATTGAAAGTGCTTCTTAACGTTATTACTGGTTAAAATTTTAAACCTCCTATACTTAGCTTTAATAGAGACAGTCTGGCCTAATTTATAGTTCTCACTAATCTATGAATAACCAAAATACAGAATACCTGTTTTTCTAAGGTTTTTGTCTGAAAAACTAACAGATGTCACTGTGAAAAAACTTCTTTAAAATCCTCTTTGAGGCTGGTATCATCGTGTAGTAAGTAAACTCCTGTGAGAGCACTGCTTTGTGTATTGGCTGCTCTGCTTTCAGCTCCCTGCTTAAGTGCTGGGGAGAGCCTCCAGAGGCAGCCCTTGTGGGAGACCTGGATGGAGTTCCAGGTTCCTGCTTCAGTCTGGCCCAGCCCCCATCATTGCAGCCTTTAGAGGAAGTGAACCAGTTGCTGGAGGATCCACCCCCTCCCACCATTACTTGTCTGTAACCCACTCGCTTACTCACACTGGAATGCATGCCCTATCTGGTATTCACTTCTTTGTCTTGAGCCTCCTCAAGACTGTTTGTTAAATTTGTGAATCCCTTGAAAGCAGTGTGAAGATCATAACATGAAAATAAATTTGGAATTCCTTTTTGTGCCCATAGGATAGAAGATCTGGGAGTTGTAGTAGATTGCCTTCCTGTGCTCACCAATAGGTAAGAGCAGTAGTTTTGCAATGAAATAAATTTAAAGGACAAAGTATGACTTACTAATGTACATATTTTTTAACTTAACATTTATTTCAGTTTACAGGAAGAAAAACACTATATCTCACTTGGCTGCTGTGTGGACTTGTTGCCCCTAGTAAAGTCATTACTTAAAAGCAGATTCGAAGAGTAAGTGCTGATCGAATCAATTTGTTTTTTTCTTCCAGTGTTCCTTTTTATTTTTTTTTTTAATTTATTTATTTTTATTGGAAAGTCAGATATACAGAGAGGAGGAGAGACAGAAAGGAACATGTTCCGTCCAATGATTCACTCCCCGAGTGGCTACAACGGCTGGAGCTGAACCAATCAGGAGCCAGGAGCTCTTCCGGGTCTCCCCCTCAGGTGTAGGGTCCCAAAGCTTTGGGCCATCTTCAACTGTTTTCCCTGGTCACAGCAGGGAGCTGGATGGGAAGTGGAGCTGCCGGGATTAGAACCAGCACCCATATGGGATCCCGGGCGTGCAAAGTGAGGACTTTAACCACTATGCTATCATGTCGGGCCCTCTTCTAGCATTCTTAATGTCTGAGTTCTTATTAGTGCATTGGGCTTCATGAAGCCTTAATAGTTTGTTTTTCCAGGAATTGATAGTATAATTAAGAATACAAAATAATTAAAGCATAATCATAAAAGCATTTGTAGGCCCGTACATAATTAGTTTTGTGAAATAGATCATGAAAATAGTGAAAAAATAAGTTTATAAGAAGGGAAGAAAGATCAATGTCTGTGTTTTTGGAGAAGAGTATTATCTTTTGTAAAAAGGGTTCTTAGATGAAAATACTTAAATCTGGTCATGTTGTTGTTTCAGATATGTAATAGTTGGTTTAAACTGGCTTCAAGCAGTTATAAAACGGTGGTGGTCAGAACTGTCATCCAAATCAGAAGTCTCCAATGATGGGTTAGTATGTCTAAAAAATATCTCCCACCTAGCCCCTTAACATTTAAAGTTTTCTAAATTAGTGTAGCTTTCTCCTGGTAAATATTTGAAAATTTGAAACTGAATTTACTAAT
The DNA here is from genome assembly GCF_017591425.1 of Ochotona curzoniae. Taxonomy (NCBI): domain Eukaryota; kingdom Metazoa; phylum Chordata; class Mammalia; order Lagomorpha; family Ochotonidae; genus Ochotona; species Ochotona curzoniae. Next base: position 13,717 of record NW_024467055.1, read on the forward strand.
AAAGGCTATATACACTTATATTTACTTTCTCATTTTTCTTTTTTTTCTCCTCCTAGAAATATTCAAATTTTAAAACAACAATTAAGTGGGTTATGGGAACAGGAAAACCATCTTACTTTGGTTCCAGGATATACTGGTAATATAGCTAAGGTAATCTATATTTAAACTTAAATCAGGAATAATATATGGTTCAGATTTCTAACCAAAATAATTGGGTAACGTGCTAATATGTAACGTGCTAATTGGGTAACGTGCTAACATAAAGTCAGTTTCATATTTGCAAATGTTTAAAATCCTCTGAATGTGAATGTGACCTTGTCAGGAGGAACAGGAATTACCTGTTGGATGTTTCATATAGAGCCAAGGAAATGCTATGCTGCAGGGTATTTAATGATCTAGTTCTAATGATTGAGAAATATGAAGTCAAGATTCCAGAGTAGGATGATGCCTGAACTTGCAACATAAGTCAGAAACAAGGAAGGAGGAACACATTCCAAAAAGCAAACTTTAATCACAGAAGAAATTAGACATTGTTGAAGAAAAGAATATGTTGCTGCTATGGATTTTAATACTTAAACTCTTGAAAAATTTTATTGTACTTAAAATACAATTGCAAATAAAAATGAAGAAATATTTCTGCCCTATTACCGGGCATACTGTCATATATAGACATCAGCCAGGAATAGAAAAGTGATGTATGTTTGATTTTAAAATTTCTTAAATGCAGTTTATGTTGTGCACTTACAAAATTCTTTATGGATACCCTTTTAAAGAAGCAAAATAGCATAAAATGTTACTCTGTATGATTTTACTCTGTATAGTCTTTTTTCTTTTTGATTTATCTTTTGAAAGTGAGTGAGAGAGAGAGTGCATTTCAATCACTGCCCAGATTATTGCAAACCAGGAGCCAGGAACTTCATCCTGGTCTCCCATGTGGGTGACAGGGATCCAAGGATTTGGGCCATCTTCCACTGCTTTGCCCCAGTCATTAACAGGGAACTTGATCAGAAGTAGAGCAGCTGGGATACAAACTGATGCCCAGAGGGTGTGTTGGTGTCACAGGTGGTGATTGTACCTGCCACCCCATTACACAAGCACCTTCTTTAGAATTCTTAGTGATAAAAATCTTGGAAATCAGGGCTATTGCCTTGGCGATGCAGATGAAGCCCCTCACATTCGAGTTCTGGCTGCTCCATTTTGATCCAGCTCCCTGTTAGTGGCCTAGGAAAGCAGCAGAGGCAGAAGAAGCTTCTGGCTTTAGATGGGCCCAGCACTTGTGGCCCTCTGAGGAGATCCTGCACCTGTAGAGGAAGAGCCCTTTTTCTTTCTTTCTATTACAATTCTGATTTTCAAATAAAAATAAATCTTTAAAATAAAATTTTAGAAATTAGTTTCCTAGAAGTTTTTTTGTTTTTGTTTTGTTGTGGTTGCTTTATGTTTTTAGAGCATACTATCTTGTCACCTTGCTTCCTGGCGTTTTGTATTCTGGATAATGGCACAAAGGGAGAAGCTTTATCATGACCATGGCTTTAAAATGCCATGTTATTATTGAGGATCAAAGAGTAACTTATAAGTCCAATATGAAGTTCCTTAAGCTACAGTAGAAGCTATATTTAAGCTCTCAAATAATTTGTAGGTCTATGAGGGTAGAAATCAGAAAGACACTGTTAGGAAATTGGCTTTGAGTTTATTTAATACTGTTAACAGTCCTGTGATTGCAGGTTTGTGTGAGTACAGAAACCACAACATTGTCTCAGCACTTAGCAAACATTGAGTAGATGATGTGTGCAAGGCCCTTTGCTAAACAGGTGCAGATTAAAAGTTAAATGAATCATTGTCCTGTCAAAAGGTCACAAAGAGAAACTAAAGTATATAAAGCAACAAAAAAGGAAAAGAAAATGAGTTATAAATATGTATACTTACTATCCTGGCTAATGAAATGTTTTTGTTTTACCCTCTAAGGATGTAGATGCTTATTTATTACAGTTGCATTGAGAGATTTCTACTACTAAAGGAGCATTTGGTTTTTCAAGACATCCTGGGACTATATGATTTTCAAAAATGGGCCTCTTGAGAACTGTGAACTATGGAAGAAATCAAAATGATTTTTTTCTTTTACGAAGCCACATAATGAAACCACTAATGAAGCCCTAAGCATCTACTTCACATTGAAGTGGAATAGTATCCAAAAGGAGCAGCTTCAGCTTCAGTGAGGTGGAAGTGCACTATGAAGATTTTTCACCCTTGCTGCAGTTGAGATCTGTATGGTTATTTGATAACATTGTTGAAGAACTACTGGGTCTTAATGCAGTTATGCATAAGAATATAATTTATACTCTGGAAAAGTAAGACAAGACTTATTACTAGAAAGTACAAAGACCAATCATAGTGGTTTTTGTTTCTTTTTTTTTTTTAAGATTGTTTTATAAAAAAACTTAAATGTGTGCAGCTATTTTCTTATGTTAAAAAGACTTTTAAAGTGAAAATATCAAAGCAAATAATCAATATTAAATTTTTGTGTTCATATTGAGATGCTCTATATACAAAATGCCTTAATTATTACTAAGCCAATATCAATATGTTATGATACCAATATCTGTTTAAAAAAATTAAAACTGACCATGCTTCTGGCATGATAAAATCCTGGAATTAAATCAGGGATTTACATTCACATAGAATGTTATTGTTCAGTGTATTCCACTCAGTTTTAAACTTGAGAACATTTTTAGTATCTCTGATTTTTTTTTCTGGCTGGAATCATCATGCCATGTATGTATGTATGTATGTTTTCCTATATAAGAAAAGGTGAATATGTGTTTGTATGAATGTGTAATTGAAAATGTCCATGAAATTAGCTAATTTATATTCACTTTTTATTGTATATAGATTTCTAATATTTTCATTTCTGTATCATTTAAGCTTCCTTCATTTGAGTAAATTCACTAAATACTCCTATTTTTTGCTTTTTTTACTTCTGAGTTTATATGAATTCTAATAATTTCTTTTTACTACATATTTTAAAGAGTTACATACAATGCTTTAGAATTGTTTACAGTTAATACTGACTTTGTACTTTAATTTCCAACACTTTACTACCTCTACTGGTTAGTATAAAACTCCGACAGACTGTATGAGGTCATAAAGTTCCACTTTACTCTCAGCCTGATTTGAAAATGACTTAAGAACTCTAAATCTTACCTATATTGTGGTTCATACATCATCTCATCTCTAATAAACCTGAAAGATGCTGAGCACAGATTCTTTGGAATCAGATTGTTTAGTATTCCTTCCAGCACCTGAATTAAAAGCTTTCCTGTCTATCAAGTTAGTGAGTGCTGATAGGAATCTCCAGTATCTGCCACATTTTAAGAAGGTTACCTTTCACTGAATTTTGTTAAGTGTTCCTCACAGTGAATGTTGGTTGTAGTAATTTTGTTGTTTTCTTAAGTCTTTAGATTTCAGATAACTGCACTTCTTTGATTTGAGGGGTGGATTATTTAATAAACGATTTCTCAGGATGTGCAATTAAGATCACAAACTTGTTTCATCTCTGTGAAACCATAAGATGATGAATTATAACTTTTGTGTGTTGTTATTTTGTTACCACTGTATTATCTAACAGTTTGAACGAGTTAACTCGGTTGAAGTATGGTGCTATGAGGTTAAAGGCAGGAATTTAATCCTTTTATAGGATCGTTAACTTTACACACATACAGAGAAAAAAATACTTTCACAACGAGAGTTCACCTTTCCTCAGGTATCCATCGTGCACATCCAGTTCTTTCCCAAGGGAAGTGGTATATGGAGCTAAGTGTAAAACACTAATTTCAAATAGAAAGCTATGCCAGGTTGCTGGTGTATGTGCTACTATGGACTTTAATATTTGAGATAATATATTCAAAATAAGATACATAAATTCTTTGTAATTTTTAGTTTGAGAGTGTTAATTGGGCAGGAGTTGTCAGATCATTAAATAGTATATTCAGAAATCAAATATCAGTAATCGAACATAAAAAAATAAGGACAAATGCTACTGGAAGACTAAGAAAAAGTATGTTAACACTGAAATTTTATGCTTAAATTTAGGCTTTTTGAAGGCAACTAGACAGTGTTCCATTTTGTGTATTCAGAGCTAAGGAAGCCAGCAGTCTTTAGCTCAAACACAGTATTCAGTAGCACACGATCTCTTCCTGGTTTCTGCAGTTCCCTTAGCACCTACCCCTCACAGTTACTGGGTTGTGATTAGTATTAGATGATTTTAAGATTTTTACACAAGTTATTAGGTAATTTTTGAACACCCTGTTGCTACCAAGCTCTTCTTATGCTATAGCATTTCAATTAGAACAGTGTTGATCTCCAAAAAGAGCCAAAGTGAGTGTGTACGAAGTGTGACTGTTAACTGACCTAGATTGGGACAGTTACTGTCATTGGTCTTTCATTGCTGTGCTGCCAAGCAGTTTACAGCACTAAACTCCCATCCCAGGGTTCTGTGCCTTTTGTGGCTCTTCTGCCTGCTTAGATTTTTTTTTTTTTCTAAACTTTACTAACTTTGCAAGCATAGGGATAGGTAGTTTATTGTTTTGCTAAAGGATTTTAATCAAGGAATTTATTTCTATTAGGGATAAAGTGAGTTGCTGTTACAATGAATGATAATAGTGAAGGTTACAAGTTAGGAAGCAAGTACTTTCAAAATTAACTTCTTGGCAGTGATTTTAAAGGAAATTGACACCGGTTATTTACATGAGTCCTAATATGTTAGAATTTGGAAATGTATTTCCATTTCAAAACTCTTAAATACCAATACTGAGCTATGAGGGTTGCTAAGGGATTAAATCCAAATGCCTCTAACCATAGTTGGTGCATGCCACGTTTTAACCTTAATTATGATTCTTTGGTTTAAAGCTGTAACTCTGATCTTTAAAACAGTAATTTTCTCAAACTTAGAATATTAACTTATTTTTTAAATCACTGTAATTAATGCATAATTGATTGGAGTGATGTTTATGAACTATTAAATAGTGACAATAGGAATCATTTAAGTGCTTAGTTGTTTAAGCGGTCTGAAAAAGCAAGATTTAAGTTATTCGCAGTTATTTTTCTTCTTTAAGAATCAGATAGTACTATTATCTTCTGATAATTTAAAGAAAATAGAGTGGCAAGCAGCTGAGTCAGCTGAATCACTATTCATTTGGACTTACTACTTAGCTCTCACTGCAGATGTTTATTTTCTAAATTCAGATGAAAATAGTATTTCTGGATTTGTCTTGGTAAGTATTTACTCCTGCTATAACCCTTATCACTAAATCTAATTCTTCTAACTATATTTTTAAAAAGATTTATTTTATTTTTATTGGAAAGGCAGATAAACAGAGAGGAGGAGAGACAGAGAGGAAGATCTTCTGTCCGATGGTTCACTTCCCAAGTGACCACAACAGCCGGTGCTGCGCCGATCCAAAGCCAGGAGCCAGGAACTTCCTCCAGGTCTTCCATGCAGGTACAGGGTCCCAAAGCTTTGGGCCATCCTCGACTGCTTTCCCAGGCCACAAGCAGGGAGCTGGATGGGAAGTCGGGCTGCTGGGATTAGAACCAGTGCCCATATGGGATCCCAGTGCGTGCAAGGTGAGGATTTTAACAATTACATTACCTTGTTGGGCCCCTAACTACATTTTTATGAAAGTATTTAACACTATTCCTTCTTTTTAATTCTGTTACAGAAGTATAAAAGTCCATTTCTAAACACTGTACACTTAATGTAATTTTATGATTCAGTAATAGTACCAAATCATATTAACAAAAATTAACATTATATATTGGATGCCCATTGTGTATTGAGAACATTCTTCAATGCTGCATCTGCAACAATATATTTAAACATTATCATCATCATTTTTTTAGGTCAAATCATGATTTAAAAGTATCCTCTAAAATCAAACTTCATTCAGTGTTAAGTACAACTTCATGTAAACAATCATACGGCAGTATTTTTTCTTAAAAGTATAAAGTCATAAAATACAAAGAAATGGTTCCTGTGTGCCCAGTAATTCTATAAAACAGCCTCACAGCTGCCAATTTTTTTTAATAGCAAAGCTTGCTATATGTTGTTGCTTTAATGTATAGAGTAGTCATTCTCTGAACTAAGTTTTCAGATGGAAGTCCAGATGAGGTTTCAGACCCCAAATACACTTGAACCAGCTAATGTTGGTCTTAAGCTGTATTCTGTTTTCATTCAGATTTAAACTTGCATATTTTTTATGTTTGGCACCTGCTCAAGGTTGTTGTGACACTGTGAGTTTGCCCAAAGCTAGGAAGAGGTAGCTGAGCCAAAGCACTTTCTAGAGTAAGAAAGAAATAGTGTGGGGATCTGAAATACATTGCACTGCCACAATTACTTCCAGAATTATTCTATTGAAGTTATCAACCAAATTGCAGTGTGGTGCTTGATCTAGAACTAGACATGACATTCTGGTAATCAGGAGTGAAGTTAGCATCTATTTATTTTTATATTTCTATTTTTTAAAAAAGGAAGAAAAACTGATTAGCCGTTTGTATAAACAGCTGAATGAAGAGCTGTCCACCTCTCTTCCTTGGGCATCTCTATATACCTGCAGTTTTGCCTCAACCAACAACTGTGGGTTACAGGACAAGTGTGCTTTCTTTCTTTCTTGAAGAGACTAATCTCCCTTATTCATCCAGATTCCTTTTCTCCCACACAGTAGATTTTAAGAAATCAATTAAGAGGTGAAACCAAATCATTGCAGTTCTTTCCTCAGTGATTCAGAGAATGCATTCTAAGTTTAAAACTCTTATATTTCAAAACGTGAAAAAGTTCTATGTCAAGATTATAGATAGCTTAACAGCGTATTTGTGTGTTCTCTTGGTATAGGAAAGCTCTATTTTGGACTCAGCTGCTCTGATGTGGTGTTCCGATCCTGTGACCACCCCCTTCCTCTGCCTGTCCTTAGACATTGGTGCTCTTCAGAGTTGCTCTTGAAAGCCAAATTTCCCTTTTCACTCTAAGATTATGCATATGTATAGGTTTTAATTTTTAAGCCAAAGTAAACATGTCCTTTAGTTCTATTTTCTGTAAGGTTTTGAAGTATGCCTGTATATATTGGCTCCTGGGAACACTCATTAGGATGCCTGATGGGCATCTTAAATTCAATGTATAAATAATTGACCTAATTTTACAGTCTCCCCTCCATCCATTCTACCTCCACCACTCACACAATGTCTAAAACTTCCTAAAAAGGACTGAAATATCCTAGGTGCTGGGTTTCTGTTCTCGTGGAATAGTCCTAATAACAAAAGTAAGACTACAAACCTCTGAATATTTTGGTCAGTTTTGAGTCAATCATTAAATTTTCCTGATGCAGCCCCCTAAGCTTCTCTCATCTTTCCACACAGTTTCACTTTTTCTTCCATTAACCTAAAAGGTTTCCTGCTTTATTTTTATTTATTTTTATTTATTTATTTTTTGCAGCCTCCTAACTGGGTTCTCTGGCATTGGTCCTGCACTTCTTTTTGTAAGATTTATTGATTTTTATTGGAAATCCACATATACAGAGAGGAGGAGAGACAGAGAAGATCTTCCATCTTCTGGCTCACTTACCAAATGGCTGTAATGACCGGAGCTGAACTGATCTGAAATCAGGAGCTTCTAGGTCTCCCACGTGGGTGCAAAGTCCCAAGGCTTTGGGTCATCCTCTAATGCTTTCCCAGGCTACAAGCAGGGAACTGGATAGGAAATTGAGCATCTGGGACATGAACGAGCAGCTATATGGGATCCCTACAGTTTGCAAGGTGAGGATTTAGCCACTAGGCCATCACGCCGGGCCCCATCGTGCACTCTTAACAACCCATTCTCTGTGCATGCTACCCCAGAACTGTTAATGAAGTACAAACCCTATAATGCCTTTGTTAAAAAAAGATGTATTTATTTATTTGAAAAGTAGAGTGAGATAAAGAGAATAAAACTCTTCTGTATGCTAGTTCATTCCCCAAATAGCCACAGTAAGCCCAAGTTGGGCCTGTCAGGATCCAGGAACTTCTCCTGGAACTCCCACATGGGTACAGGGATCCATGCACTTGGGCCATCTTCCACTGCTTTCCCAGGGACATTAACAGGGAGCTGGATCAGAAGCGGAACATACAGGACTCAAACTGGTGCCCATATGGGATGCTGACCCTTCTAGGGAGCAGCACAGCACCAGCCTTAATGGCATTCTTTTTTTTTTTTTTAAGATTTATTTTTATTATTATTTTTTTTATTGGAAAGGCAGATATACAGAGAGAAGAGACAGAGAGGAAGATCTTCCGTCCGATGATTCACTCCCCAAGTGAGCGCAACGGGCCGATACTATGCCGATCCCAAGCCAGGAGCCTCTTCCGGGTCTCACATGCAGTTGCAGGTCCCAAAGCTTTGGGCCGTCCTCGACTGCTTTCCCGGGCCACAGGCAGGGAGCTGGAAGGGAAGCGGGGCTGCCGGGATTAGAACCGGCGCCCATATGGGATCCCGGGCGTGCAAGGCGAGGACCTTTAACCACTTGCGCCACCGCGCCGGGCCCCTTAATGGCATTCTTTAAGGGTTCTGAAGAAGAGAGTGAATTTGTTTTTTATCCATTCTCTGTTGTTATAACACAATATTTGAGATTGTGTGATTTATAAAGAAATTGATTTCTCCCAGTTCTGGAAACTGGGAAGTCCAAGAGCATAGCATGAACATCTGCTTGCCAGCAGGGAGAGCACCTGCTTGCCACCTCTGGTTCAGCTTTAAAGCTGCCAAGGATCATGGGAATCCTGCACTCTCCCTAGTGCAACTTCCAAAAGCCTACTTCCAAGGGCATAGGAAGTTCAGCACTAAGTTTTCAACACGGAAACTTTTGGGTTATCCAAAAGTTAAACCATACCATACACTTGAGTTTCTCTATTCCTCCCTTACCAGCTGGAATTGTCTGTTTCTGGGAAACAGCACACACCCTCTACAAATACCAGATTGCTGCCCCCAAGTTCCTGAGTTAACACTGTCTTAGCCTTTGGATTCCTGTTACTACAACTCCTCTGGAAGGCCACTCCAGCGCTTGGCCTTTTGGGGGTCGGGGTGTCTGCACTGCTCTGATCAGCTCTGTTCTGCTCCTACACTGCTTATCCAGGTGTTGTGTATGATTTTAGTCCCTCTTAAGCTAGATTTATAACCCCATGAATGCCGATAATGTTCTGTCACATCCCCCAGTATCTAGCACAAAGTGTGGCAAGGAGTTGGCATTTATTTTGAGTAAAATAAATGTGAGATGAGGAAATAATTTAATAGTGCAGAAGCATTTGTGGTGCCATAACAGGTAAAAAGTAGTTCCAGAAGAAAAATCTGGGTTCTCACTTTTTTTGTTTTGGGAAATTGGTTATAGCTGTTCATGGTAGAACCTTAGCTAAAATGTTTAACTTCTCACCCCTTAAGATAGATCTGTAAAGATCAGTAAAACACTAATTCCCAACTGGTGCTAAAACGCTGTCCATGGGGTTATTATCTGGAACATTCTTCTCCTTCTCATCTCTCATTAAAATTAAATTGAGCAGAACAAGATACCAGAGAATCCTCTTAGCTGCCCCCAAATTCTGAAATGAACAGCTGTCTGACTCAACGTCCAACAATCGGGAACATTCTAGAGTACAAAAGGATTCCAGCAAGCCCAAGCCAGACCCTGAGATGGGATCTTATTCCCTTTGACGCATGACAGTAATTATATTTATCATTGTATTGAACGGCTTCTATATTACATCCACTTAGATCCATACAATTCGAGGACCATCCACAAAGCACAGAATCCGAGCAGGCATTTGGCCCCAGTGCCAGGACAGCACTCGAGACCCTCATCCCATGTTGGGGTGCCTCAGGTTCAGTCCTGGCTCTGTGGCTTGCTCCAGCTTCCTGCTCACATGAACTTTGGGAGGCCGCAGGTGAGGGCTCAAGTGGCTGCGCACATAAAGGAGACCCACAAAGAGTTTGCAGGCTGTGGCCTTGACCTAGCCAGTGTCAGCAGTTTTGTGTGTTTGGGTAGTAAACCAGCAGATTGGGAGTGCAAGGCAAGGACTTTAGCTGCTAGGCTATCGTGCCAGGCCCCAATAGCCTTTCTTAAAACATTTTGTTTAATGAGATGCTTCTTTAAAAAACTGTCCTGCTTAAAATATTTTTAGATTCTGTGTTCTTAATTATAAAACTGATCATTGCATTCTGACCGGAAGTAAAAGTCAGTTAGTGCTAGGAAGGAATAAAACAATGATAAATACTAGAAATTGAGATAGGTAAAGTAAATAATTATACATACATATATAGAAAACAGGACAACCTTTGCCCAACCAGTTGCCATAACCAACCGGAAGAATTACTGTATCTCTACGGAATGAAAGGAGAGGTGTTTTTTAACAAATGCTCATCTCTGTAGTATAGTATTTTGACACACAAACTAGGCAAACTTACTCTGCATTGATGAGCTTAGGAGCCCACTTGGGATTGGCTTGCTTTTGTAAAGGAGCATTTAAGTACATGTTCTAAAGAGCTATGGTAAATGCTGCTGTCTGCATTCATGTACTTTTTGCTGATTTTAACCTGGCGTAGTTGGTTTTTCCTTACAGTTATTAAGCCAATTAACACCAAAAGAAATCAAAGAATTACAGCAAAATAAGCTATTATTATTACTCTAACAATTTTAAAAATTGACCCTTTGTCTTTTGGGATTTGTCATGTATGTACTTTTTAGGGTAGAGACAAAATTGGTGTGTTAAAATAACTGCATGTGAGTGTAGCAGTTAGGCTGAACCTAACACTTTAGAGTTTTAAGAATGTATTAGGGCCATGTTATGCCTGCTTAGTCTAATCGAATCATTTTTTGCTGTGTCAGATTCCATGTAGTTAATGAGAGCAATGATTTCATTTTATAAATCTTCAAAATTTGAAATGGAAAAAAATCATTTTGAAGGTTTCTTATAACTCCCAGATGATAATCAGAAGCTATACTAACATTGTTTGAGCTGCAGTTATTTTCTAATTGTTTCATCAATTCAATATTAAGTTTACAACTGAACAATAAAAAATTACAGTGATCTGTTGACATGTACGTGGAGTATTCTTCCAGTCAGTAACTGACGTTCTAGAATACCATTATGCCATTTTAAAATACTAATACACGAATGCTATTATCCATCTTAAGATTTGTTTGGACAAATTATATACTTGTAATTTGGGCTAAGTGGAATAAAACTTTGCTTTTTCTAGGTCTTTGTTAGGCAAGATCTTAATTCTTGAAATTATAAGTTTATATGGAAATTGAATTTGTGTTTAAATGATGTGAAACAGTGCTTTTGTTTTAAATGTTAATGTAGCTGTTAAATAGTGTGGCATTTGAAAAAGTCCATTACTGTCTTTGAAATTAAACACTTTAATTAAAAGATATTTATGAAATGCACAGTTTCCCTGAGCTCCTTGTAGCAGCTGGCATAGTCCCCATTTGCCATATCACATGTGGTGTAACTTTCAAGTCCACTACTTTTGTCTCTTCATCAATCTTTTGTTCTGTCTTTTAAGAAGAAAACAACAGCTGACTATAAAGAAAAGGCTTTCTCTAGAATATCCCAGGAATGTTTAATATAAGTAATCCATGTAAATTGTAAAACAGAGAGCTTAGAAATATGCAAGGGCACTTTGGAAAGTGAAATAAGAAGTTTATTTTGGTGTGCAGATTCTGAAATCCATGCATAGTTTCATGAAGACTTTTCTTATGTACAAAACCATTATAAGATAACTCAAAAAAATTAGTTGGGTACCCAGCACAATAGCCTAGTGACTAAATCCTCCCCTTGCATGCATAGGGATCCCATATGGGCACCGGTTC